>NW_023503942.1:0-9709 GCF_014529535.1 Bradysia coprophila | reverse complement strand
GTAGTAGTCGCAGGTGAAGTAGTTGATTCGACATCTGTGACAGTTGTATCTGGCAGCAGTACTTGACGATGCTTCTGTGGTAGTAGTCGCAGGTGAAGTAGTTGATTCGACATCTGTGACTGTCGTATCTGGCGCACTTGACGATGCTTCTGTGGTAGTAGTCGCAGGTGAAGTAGTTGATTCGACATCTGTAACTTGTATCTGGCGCAGTACTTGACGATGCTTCTGTGGTAGTAGTCGCAGGTGAAGTAGTTGATTCGACATCTGTGACTGTCGTATCTGGCGCAGTACTTGACGATGCTTCTGTAGTAGTCGCAGGTGAAGTAGTTGATTCGACATCTGTGACTGTCGTATCTGGCGCAGTACTTGATGATGCTTCTGTGGTAGTAGTCGCAGGTGAAGTAGTTGATTCGACATCTGTGACTGTGTATCTGGCTCAGCTACTTGACGATGCTTCTGTGGTAGTAGTCGCAGGTGAAGTAGTTGATTCGACATCTGTGACTTGTATCTGGCTCAGTACTTGACGATGCTTCTGTGGTAGTAGTCGCAGGTGAAGTAGTTGATTCGACATTGTGACTGTCGTATCTGGCTCAGTACTTGACGATGCTTCTGTGGTAGTAGCGCAGGTGAAGTAGTTGATTCGACATCTGTGACTGTCGTATCTGGCGCAGTACTTGATGATGCTTCTGTGGTAGTAGTCGCAGGTGAAGTAGTTGATTCGACATCTGTGACTGTCGTATCTGGCTCACTACTTGACGATGCTTCTGTGGTAGTAGTCGCAGGTGAAGTAGTTGATTCGACATCTGTGACTGTCGTATCTGGCGCAGTACTTGATGATGCTTCTGTGGTAGTAGTCGCAGGTGAAGTAGTTGATTCGACATCTGTGACTGTGTATCTGGCGCAGTACTTGACGATGCTTCTGTGGTAGTAGTCGCAGGTGAAGTAGTTGATTCGACATCTGTGACTGTGTATCTGGCGCAGTACTTGACGATGCTTCTGTGGTAGTAGTCGCAGGTGAAGTAGTTGATTCGACATCTGTGACTTGTATCTGGCGCAGTACTTGACGATGCTTCTGTGGTAGTAGTCGCAGGTGAAGTAGTTGATTCGACATCTGTGACTGTCGTATCTGGCCAGTACTTGACGATGCTTCTGTGGTAGTAGTCGCAGGTGAAGTAGTTGATTCGACATCTGTGACTGTGTATCTGGCGCAGTACTTGACGATGCTTCTGTGGTAGTAGTCGCAGGTGAAGTAGTTGATTCGACATCTGTAACTGTCGTATCTGGCTCACTACTTGACGATGCTTCTGTGGTAGTAGTCGCTGGTGAAGTAGTTGATTCGACATCTGTAACTGTCGTATCTGGCTCACTACTTGACGATGCTTCTGTGGTAGTAGTCGCTGGTGAAGTAGTTGATTCGACATCTGTGACTGTCGTATCTGGCGCAGTACTTGACGATGCTTCTGTGGTAGTAGTCGCAGGTGAAGTAGTTGATTCGACATCTGTGACTGTCGTATCTGGCAGCACTTGACGATGCTTCTGTGGTAGTAGTCGCAGGTGAAGTAGTTGATTCGACATCTGTGACTTCGTATCTGGTCAGTACTTGACGATGCTTCTGTGGTAGTAGTCGCAGGTGAAGTAGTTGATTCGACATCTGTGACTGTCGTATCTGGCAGCACTTGACGATGCTTCTGTGGTAGTAGTCGCAGGTGAAGTAGTTGATTCGACATCTGTGACTTGTATCTGGCTCACTACTTGACGATGCTTCTGTGGTAGTAGTCGCAGGTGAAGTAGTTGATTCGACATCTGTGACTGTCGTATCTGGCGCAGTACTTGACGATGCTTCTGTGGTAGTAGTCGCAGGTGAAGTAGTTGATTCGACATCTGTGACTGTCGTATCTGGCGCAGCACTTGACGATGCTTCTGTGGTAGTAGTCGCAGGTGAAGTAGTTGATTCGACATCTGTGACTTGTATCTGGCGCAGTACTTGACGATGCTTCTGTGGTAGTAGTCGCAGGTGAAGTAGTTGATTCGACATCTGTGACTGTCGTATCTGGCGCAGTACTTGACGATGCTTCTGTGGTAGTAGTCGCAGGTGAAGTAGTTGATTCGACATCTGTGACTGTCGTATCTGGCTCAGCACTTGACGATGCTTCTGTGGTAGTAGTCGCAGGTGAAGTAGTTGATTCGACATCTGTAACTGTCGTATCTGGCGCAGTACTTGACGATGCTTCTGTGGTAGTAGTCGCAGGTGAAGTAGTTGATTCGACATCTGTGACTGTCGTATCTGGCAGCACTTGACGATGCTTCGTGGTAGTAGTCGCAGGTGAAGTAGTTGATTCGACATCTGTGACTGTCGTATCTGGCGCAGTACTTGACGATGCTTCTGTGGTAGTAGTCGCAGGTGAAGTAGTTGATTCGACATCTGTGACTGTCGTATCTGGCTCAGCACTTGACGATGCTTCGGTGGTAGTAGTCGCAGGTGAAGTAGTTGATTCGACATCTGTGACTGTCGTATCTGGCGCAGTACTTGACGATGCTTCTGTGGTAGTAGTCGCAGGTGAAGTAGTTGATTCGACATCTGTAACTGTCGTATCTGGCGCAGTACTTGACGATGCTTCTGTGGTAGTAGTCGCAGGTGAAGTAGTTGATTCGACATCTGTGACTGTCGTATCTGGCGCACTACTTGACGATGCTTCTGTGGTAGTAGTCGCAGGTGAAGTAGTTGATTCGACATCTGTGACTGTCGTATCTGGCGCAGTACTTGACGATGCTTCTGTGGTAGTAGTCGCAGGTGAAGTAGTTGATTCGACATCTGTGACTGTCGTATCTGGCTCAGTACTTGACGATGCTTCTGTGGTAGTAGTCGCAGGTGAAGTAGTTGATTCGACATCTGTGACTGTGTATCTGGCGCAGTACTTGACGATGCTTCTGTGGTAGTAGTCGCAGGTGAAGTAGTTGATTCGACATCTGTGACTGTCGTATCTGGCGCAGTACTTGACGATGCTTCTGTGGTAGTAGTCGCAGGTGAAGTAGTTGATTCGACATCTGTGACTGTCGTATCTGGCGCAGTACTTGACGATGCTTCTGTGGTAGTAGTCGCAGGTGAAGTAGTTGATTCGACATCTGTGACTGTCGTATCTGGCGCAGTACTTGACGATGCTTCTGTGGTAGTAGTCGCAGGTGAAGTAGTTGATTCGACATCTGTGACTGTCGTATCTGGCAGCACTTGACGATGCTTCTGTGGTAGTAGTCGCAGGTGAAGTAGTTGATTCGACATCTGTGACTGTCGTATCTGGCGCAGTACTTGACGATGCTTCTGTGGTAGTAGTCGCAGGTGAAGTAGTTGATTCGACATCTGTGACTGTCGTATCTGGCTCAGCACTTGACGATGCTTCTGTGGTAGTAGTCGCAGGTGAAGTAGTTGATTCGACATCTGTGACTGTCGTATCTGGCGCAGTACTTGACGATGCTTCTGTGGTAGTAGTCGCAGGTGAAGTAGTTGATTCGACATCTGTGACTGTCGTATCTGGCTCAGTACTTGACGATGCTTCTGTGGTAGTAGTCGCAGGTGAAGTAGTTGATTCGACATCTGTGACTGTCGTATCTGGCGCAGCTACTTGACGATGCTTCTGTGGTAGTAGTCGCAGGTGAAGTAGTTGATTCGACATCTGTAACTTGTATCTGGCGCAGTACTTGACGATGCTTCTGTGGTAGTAGTCGCAGGTGAAGTAGTTGATTCGACATCTGTGACTGTCGTATCTGGCTCAGCACTTGACGATGCTTCTGTGGTAGTAGTCGCAGGTGAAGTAGTTGATTCGACATCTGTGACTTGTATCTGGCGCAGTACTTGACGATGCTTCTGTGGTAGTAGTCGCAGGTGAAGTAGTTGATTCGACATCTGTGACTGTGTATCTGGCGCAGTACTTGACGATGCTTCTGTGGTAGTAGTCGCAGGTGAAGTAGTTGATTCGACATCTGTGACTGTCGTATCTGGCTCAGCACTTGACGATGCTTCTGTGGTAGTAGTCGCAGGTGAAGTAGTTGATTCGACATCTGTGACTGTGTATCTGGCGCAGTACTTGACGATGCTTCTGTGGTAGTAGTCGCAGGTGAAGTAGTTGATTCGACATCTGTGACTGTCGTATCTGGCAGCACTTGACGATGCTTCTGTGGTAGTAGTCGCAGGTGAAGTAGTTGATTCGACATCTGTGACTTCGTATCTGGCGCAGTACTTGACGATGCTTCTGTGGTAGTAGTCGCAGGTGAAGTAGTTGATTCGACATCTGTGACTGTCGTATCTGGCTCAGCACTTGACGATGCTTCTGTGGTAGTAGTCGCAGGTGAAGTAGTTGATTCGACATCTGTGACTTGTATCTGGCGCAGTACTTGACGATGCTTCTGTGGTAGTAGTCGCAGGTGAAGTAGTTGATTCGACATCTGTGACTGTCGTATCTGCGCAGTACTTGACGATGCTTCTGTGGTAGTAGTCGCAGGTGAAGTAGTTGATTCGACATCTGTGACTGTCGTATCTGGCGCAGTACTTGACGATGCTTCTGTGGTAGTAGTCGCAGGTGAAGTAGTTGATTCGACATCTGTGACTGTCGTATCTGGCTCAGTACTTGACGATGCTTCTGTGGTAATAGTCGCAGGTGAAGTAGTTGATTCGACATCTGTGACTTGTATCTGGCGCAGTACTTGACGATGCTTCTGTGGTAGTAGTCGCAGGTGAAGTAGTTGATTCGACATCTGTGACTGTCGTATCTGGCGCAGTACTTGACGATGCTTCTGTGGTAGTAGTCGCAGGTGAAGTAGTTGATTCGACATCTGTGACTGTCGTATCTGGCGCAGTACTTGACGATGCTTCTGTGGTAGTAGTCGCAGGTGAAGTAGTTGATTCGACATCTGTGACTGTCGTATCTGGCTCAGTACTTGACGATGCTTCTGTGGTAGTAGTCGCAGGTGAAGTAGTTGATTCGACATCTGTGACTGTCGTATCTGGCTCAGTACTTGACGATGCTTCTGTGGTAGTAGTCGCAGGTGAAGTAGTTGATTCGACATCTGTGACTGTCGTATCTGGCGCAGTACTTGACGATGCTTCTGTGGTAGTAGTCGCAGGTGAAGTAGTTGATTCGACATCTGTGACTGTCGTATCTGGCTCAGCATACTTGACGATGCTTCTGTGGTAGTAGTCGCAGGTGAAGTAGTTGATTCGACATCTGTGACTGTCGTATCTGGCGCAGTACTTGACGATGCTTCTGTGGTAGTAGTCGCAGGTGAAGTAGTTGATTCGACATCTGTGACTGTCGTATCTGGCGCAGTACTTGACGATGCTTCTGTGGTAGTAGTCGCAGGTGAAGTAGTTGATTCGACATCTGTGACTGTCGTATCTGGCTCAGTACTTGACGATGCTTCTGTGGTAGTAGTCGCAGGTGAAGTAGTTGATTCGACATCTGTGACTGTCGTATCTGGCGCAGTACTTGACGATGCTTCTGTGGTAGTAGTCGCAGGTGAAGTAGTTGATTCGACATCTGTGACTGTCGTATCTGGCTCAGCACTTGACGATGCTTCGGTGGTAGTAGTCGCAGGTGAAGTAGTTGATTCGACATCTGTACTGTCGTATCTGGCTCAGCACTTGACGATGCTTCTGTGGTAGTAGTCGCAGGTGAAGTAGTTGATTCGACATCTGTGACTGTCGTATCTGGCGCAGTACTTGACGATGCTTCTGTGGTAGTAGTCGCAGGTGAAGTAGTTGATTCGACATCTGTGACTGTCGTATCTGGCTCAGCACTTGACGATGCTTCTGTGGTAGTAGTCGCAGGTGAAGTAGTTGATTCGACATCTGTGACTTGTATCTGGCGCAGTACTTGACGAAGCTTCTGTGGTAGTAGTCGCAGGTGAAGTAGTTGATTCGACATCTGTGACTGTCGTATCTGGCTCAGCACTTGACGATGCTTCTGTGGTAGTAGTCTCAGGTGAAGTAGTTGATTCGACATCTGTAACAGTTGTATCTGGCTCAGCTACTTGACGATGCTTCTGTGGTAGTAGTCGCAGGTGAAGTAGTTGATTCGACATCTGTAACTTGTATCTGGCGCAGTACTTGACGATGCTTCTGTGGTAGTAGTCGCAGGTGAAGTAGTTGATTCGACATTTGTGACTGTCGTGTCTGGCTCAGTACTTGACGATGCTTCGTGGTAGTAGTCGCAGGTGAAGTAGTTGATTCGACATCTGTAACTGTGTATCTGGCGCAGTACTTGACGATGCTTCTGTGGTAGTAGTCGCAGGTGAAGTAGTTGATTCGACATCTGTGACTGTCGTATCTGGCGCAGTACTTGACGATGCTTCTGTGGTAGTAGTCGCAGGTGAAGTAGTTGATTCGACATCTGTGACTGTCGTATCTGGCTCAGCACTTGACGATGCTTCGGTTGTAGTAGTCGCAGGTGAAGTAGTTGATTCGACATCTGTAACAGTTGTATCTGGCGCAGTACTTGACGATGCTTCTGTGGTAGTAGTCGCAGGTGAAGTAGTTGATTCGACATCTGTGACTGTCGTATCTGGCAGCACTTGACGATGCTTCTGTGGTAGTAGTCGCAGGTGAAGTAGTTGATTCGACATCTGTGACTGTCGTATCTGGCGCACTACTTGATGATGCTTCTGTGGTAGTAGTCGCAGGCGAAGTAGTTGATTCGACATCTGTGACAGTTGTATCTGGCTCAGCACTTGACGATGCTTCGGTGGTAGTAGTCGCAGGTGAAGTAGTTGATTCGACATCTGTGACTGTCGTATCTGGCTCAGCACTTGACGATGCTTCGGTTGTAGTAGTCGCAGGTGAAGTAGTTGATTCGACATCTGTGACTGTGTATCTGGCGCACTACTTGACGATGCTTCTGTGGTAGTAGTCGCAGGTGAAGTAGTTGATTCGACATCTGTGACTTGTATCTGGCTCAGCACTTGACGATGCTTCGGTAGTAGTCGCAGGTGAAGTAGTTGATTCGACATCTGTGACTGTCGTATCTGGCGCAGTACTTGACGATGCTTCTGTGGTAGTAGTCGCAGGTGAAGTAGTTGATTCGACATCTGTGACTGTCGTATCTGGCGCAGTACTTGATGATGCTTCTGTGGTAGTAGTCGCAGGTGAAGTAGTTGATTCGACATCTGTGACTGTCGTATCTGGCTCGCACTTGACGATGCTTCTGTGGTAGTAGTCGCAGGTGAAGTAGTTGATTCGACATCTGTGACTGTCGTATCTGGCGCAGTACTTGACGATGCTTCTGTGGTAGTAGTCGCAGGTGAAGTAGTTGATTCGACATCTGTGACTGTCGTATCTGGCTCAGCACTTGACGATGCTTCGGTGGTAGTAGTCGCAGGTGACGTAGTTGATTCGACATCTGTAACAGTTGTATCTGGCGCAGTACTTGACGATGCTTCTGTGGTAGTAGTCGCAGGTGAAGTAGTTGATTCGACATCTGTGACTGTCGTATCTGGCAGCACTTGACGATGCTTCTGTGGTAGTAGTCGCAGGTGAAGTAGTTGATTCGACATCTGTGACTGTGTATCTGGCGCACTACTTGACGATGCTTCTGTGGTAGTAGTCGCAGGTGAAGTAGTTGATTCGACATCTGTGACAGTTGTATCTGGCTCAGCAGTTGACGATGCTTCTGTGGTAGTAGTCGTAGGTGAAGTAGTTGATTCGACATCTGTGACTGTCGTATCTGGCTCAGCACTTGACGATGCTTCTGTGGTAGTAGTCTCAGGTGAAGTAGTTGATTCGACATCTGTAACAGTTGTATCTGGCGCACTACTTGACGATGCTTCTGTGGTAGTAGTCGCAGGTGAAGTAGTTGATTCGACATCTGTGACTGTATCTGGCTCAGCACTTGACGATGCTTCTGTGGTAGTAGTCGCAGGTGAAGTAGTTGATTCGACATCTGTGACTGTCGTATCTGGCGCAGTACTTGACGATGCTTCTGTGGTAGTAGTCGCAGGTGAAGTAGTTGATTCGACATCTGTGACTGTCGTATCTGGCGCAGTACTTGACGATGCTTCTGTGGTAGTAGTCGCAGGTGAAGTAGTTGATTCGACATCTGTGACTGTCGTATCTGGCTCAGCACTTGACGATGCTTCTGTGGTAGTAGTCGCAGGTGAAGTAGTTGATTCGACATCTGTGACTGTTGTATCTGGCTCAGTACTTGACGATGCTTCTGTGGTAGTAGTCGCAGGTGAAGTAGTTGATTCGACATCTGTGACTGTCGTATCTGGCTCAGCACTTGACGATGCTTCTGTGGTAGTAGTCGCAGGTGAAGTAGTTGATTCGACATCTGTGACTGTTGTATCTGGCGCAGTACTTGACGATGCTTCTGTGGTAGTAGTCGCAGGTGAAGTAGTTGATTCGACATCTGTAACAGTTGTATCTGGCGCAGTACTTGACGATGCTTCTGTGGTAGTAGTCGCAGGTGAAGTAGTTGATTCGACATCTGTGACTGTCGTATCTGGCGCAGTACTTGACGATGCTTCTGTGGTAGTAGTCGCAGGTGAAGTCGTTGATTCGACATCTGTGACTGTCGTATCTGGCGCAGTACTTGACGATGCTTCTGTGGTAATAGTCGCAGGTGAAGTAGTTGATTCGACATCTGTGACTGTTGTTGGCTCAGTACTTGACGATGCTTCTGTGGTAGTAGTCGCAGGTGAAGTAGTTGATTCGACATCTGTAACAGTTGTATCTGGCGCAGTACTTGACGATGCTTCTGTGGTAGTAGTCGCAGGTGAAGTAGTTGATTCGACATCTGTGACTGTCGTATCTGGCTCAGCACTTGACGATGCTTCGGTGGTAGTAGTCGCAGGTGAAGTAGTTGATTCGACATCTGTGACTGTCGTATCTGGCGCAGTACTTGACGATGCTTCTGTGGTAGTAGTCGCAGGTGAAGTAGTTGATTCGACATCTGTGACTGTTGTTGGCTCAGTACTTGACGATGCTTTTGTGGTAGTAGTCGCAGGTGAAGTAGTTGATTCGACATCTGTGACTGTTGTTGGCTCAGTACTTGACGATGCTTCTGTTGTTGTAGTCGCAGGTGAAGTAGTTGATTCGACTTTGTCACTGTTGTATCTGGCTCATTGCTTGATGATGTTTCTGCAGTAGTCGCAGTCGGGGTCGTTCTGTAAGTTCTCTGTCACTGTTGTTTCCGGATCTTTGCTTGAAGATTGTTGTGGAGTAGTGACAGCTGAAGTAGTCGTTTCGAATTCTGTGGCTGTTTCTGAACCACTGCTTGAAGATTCATCTGAAATTGTAGAGGTGAAGGCGTTGTTCTGTAGGTTCGGTTCATGTGGATTACCTTCTGTGATTGGTTCTAAAGTCGAGGTGGGTGAATGTGTGGAAGAGGTGGTGTTCTCCGAATTTCTGGACACTGGAATTCTTTATTAGAAACACACTCAAAAATGATATGAGAAAATATTGTTTCTGTTGGACAGTAGTGAAGACTCATAGTGTAGCTGTGGCCTGATATCCGCGTACAAGTAATGTAACTTTTACAATCTTGTAAAATCGTTGACGTATTTTCCTTCAGCGGTACAAAGGAAATCCTTAATTGGTTCAATCTCTGCATCTGGTGGAATAAGGGTTGCTCCCGTTATTTCTTTGCATTCAAGTTAGATGCCGTTACACATCTGTTTTCTTCAACACTGTAGAGTTGATCGTCTGGACATTTAAACGTAACAT